>NC_046159.1:39610240-39649933 GCF_011064425.1 Rattus rattus
TTACTAGGTAACCATGGAATCTTTATGTTATTCCCTATTCTGAAAAATATTCTTTCTTAGACATTAGCTTCTGCTGACCTCTAGGAGGGCTTCCCTCCCTAGGTTCATAACACAAAATATTAACTTTCTTCACTGATTGGAAAATCATTTAATGATGAGTCCAGTCATGACGTCCAACTTTAAGTTAGCTCTCTGGTTAAGTGAGGGAGGCCTCCACACTAAGGATACTTGAGTCAATGAGCTTCTAATTACCCATGCCAAGGACTCACTGGTCTTCTATGCTTTTTGTAATTCCTAGATAGCTTATTATTCTGGCTATTCTTTTTACTAAGTCTTCATCTCTCCTAGTTTCCAACCTACTGATGTCTTTCTACTTTTCAGACCATTAGGTTTGTGACTGACTCTTCTTTTTTTATCGTCCTTTCATGGGGGACAATATCCCGATTCTCATCTCAGTTCTCCTGTGTGGTCTCATCTAGTGTATGTCCTGTCTATTTCTGTCCACTACACCCTATATTCTAGTGGTTTAAAAAACACATCAGCAACCCAAACATCACATTGAGCTCCAAGCCAATTCCTCCATTTACTCACTAGATGTCCCTAACTAAATGTCCCAAAGGGTCCCTAACTGGGCATCTCTCATAACTTACCTCTTGCTTCAGATTGCTGGCATTTCCTCAAAAGGACCTGTAATCAAAGCAACTTATAGAGAAAGTATTATAGCTTCAGAGAATTTATGACCATCCTGTCCTAGAGCATGACAGCAGAATGGCAGGTATGGTGCTGGACCAGTAGATGACAGCTTAAACTCATAACAAAAAAAAAAAAAAAACATTTAATTGGGACTGGCATGCAGTTTCAGGAGTTCGTCCATTATTATCATGGTAAGCAACATGGCAGCCTGCAGGCAAAACAGACATGGTGCTGGAAAAAACTGAAATTCTATGTCTTGATCTGCTAAGCAGCTAGGAGGGCCAATCACTGCAGGCAGCCAGGAGTAGGTCTTTTTTCAAACTAGGCAATTTGAACACAGACACCTCAAAGCCCAACCCCATGACACACTTTCTCCTAACAAAGGCCTAATTCACTCCAGTAATGCCACAGATCTAAATAGTGCCACTTCCCATGGGTCAAGCATATTCAAACCACCACAACATTAACATTCTAATATTAATATATTAGAATGCACAAATGTCAATAACCTCTGTTCATCATAAGTACTTTATAAAAAAGATGAAGACAGAAAATGAAGAAAAATATTTTCAGTGCATCAGCTAGCTGGTAAACAAGAGAAGAAATTAAACTAGGATTTTTTTTTTAAGAGTATATAATGATTTAAAAAAAAAGATTGACAGTCTTATAGGTGACAAAAATCAAATGCTTATATAGCTGTAAGAGCAGTGAATTCTCTCTCTTTACTCTGAGGGCCCGGTCGGTCACATAACCATATTTACAAAACAAAATTGTACTGTTAAAAAATTTCTATGGCAAATCCATGGGGAGAGGCTGAACTCCCAAAAATGCAGTCAATCTTGAAATGCAGGACAGACCGTCACTTCTGCCCACTTCTGCCCACCCCTGGCCCCAAGAGAAACTGCATGGTGCCTCTGGACACAGGAACATAAAGCAGTCAGCAGGCAGCTGGTTTTCTGCCTGAGGCAACCAACTGAACCTGTACCACAGCCTGCACCCAAATCCTTTAATGGGAGAGCTGGACACTCAGAACTGCAGACACTCCTGAGAACTTAAAGGGGACAACTACTTTCTGCCCACATTCCTGACACAAGAGGAAATCACCTAGTGCTATCTGTGCCCCCTGGGTCAAGGGCAGGATCCTTCAGGTTTCTGACTGCACCTAGAGCTGAAAGCCAGTTGCCAGGGGTACCTACACACCTGAGAGTAGAGTTCTTTGTTCCCAGACCCAGCTGAAAGAAGACAGGTCTGTAGGAATGCTGACAAACAGGCTACAGGAAGGTCAAACCGCTGCCAGAGACAGAAAGACAAGCTAACACCAGAGACAACCTGATGGCGAAAAGGCAAGAACAGAAATCTAAGGAACAGAAACCAAGACTACTTGGCATCATCAGAGCTCAGTTCTCCCACCAAAGAAAATACTAGATATCCAAACACACAAGAAAAGCAAGATTTAGATTTACAACCACATTTTATGATGATGATGGAGAACTTTAAGAAGGACATAAATAAATATCTTAAAGAAATACAGGACAACACAAGTAAACAAGTAGAAGCCCTTAAAGAGGAAACACAAAAATCCCTTAAATAATTACAGGAAAACATAGCTAAGCAGGTAAAGGAATTGAACAAAACTGTCCAGTATTTAAAAATGGAAATAGAAACAATAAAGAAAGCACAAAGGGAGATAACCCAGGAGATAGAAAACCAAGAAAAGAGATCTACAATCCATGATTTAAAAATGGAAATAGAAAAAATAAAGAAAGCACAAAGGGAGACAACCCTGGAGATAGAAAAGCAAGGAAAGAGATCTACAGTCATAGACACAAGCATCACCAACAGAATACAAGAAATAGAAGAGAAAATCTCTGGGGCAGAAGATACCAGAAGAAACATCAACACTACCATCAAAGATAATGTAAAACACAAAAAGCTTCTCACTCAAAACATCCAGGAAATCCAGGACACAATGAGATCAAACCTAAGGATAACAGGTGATGCCCATAAGAAAGAGATGCCCATAAACATAAAAGAAGCTTACAAAACTCCAAATAGATTGGACTAGAAAATAAAATCCTCCCATCACATAATAACCAAAACCAAAGGAACAAAACAAAGACAGAATATTAAAAGCAGTCAGGGGAAAATGTCAAGTAATTTATAAAGGCAGAACATGAGAATTACACCAAACTTCTCACCAGAGACTATGAAAGCCTGGCAGATGTACAGACCCTAAGAGAACATAAATGTGGGGCCAGGCTACTATATCCAGCAAAACTCTCAATTACTATAGATGGAGAAACAAAGATATTCCATGACAAAACCAAAATTACACATTATCTTTCCACAAATCCAGCCCTACAAAGGATAATAGAGGGAAAATTCCAACACAAGGAGGAAATGGACAATTTTCTAGACAAATACCAGGTACCAAAGTTAAATCAGGTACCATCTAAACCACCAAAAACCATCTAAACAACCCCATAACTTTTAAAGAAATCGAAGCAGTTATTAAAAGTCTCCCAACCAAAACGGCCCAGGACCAGATAGGTTTAGTGCAGAATTCTATCAGACCTTCATAGAAGACTTCATGCCAATACTGTCTAAACTATTCCACAAAAATAGAAACAGACAAAGCATTACCAAATTTCTTCTATGAAGTCACACTTAAGCTTATACCTAAAACACACAAAGACCCAACAAAGAAAGAGAACTTCAGACCAATTTCCCTTATGAATATTGACCCAAAAATACTCAATCAAATTCTCACAAACCAAATTCAAGCACACATCGAAATGATCATTCATCATGATTAAGTAGGCTTCATCCCAGGCATGCAGGGATGGTTTAATATACGGAAAACCATCAACGTGATCCATTATATAAAAAAAACTCAAAGAAAAAAAAACACATGATCACTTCATTAGATGCTGAGAAAGCATTTAACAAAATTCAACACCCCTTCATGATAAAAGTCCTAGAAATATCAGGAATTCAAGTCCCATACCTAAACATAGTTAAAGCTATATAAGTCAAATCAGTTAAACAAAATGGAGAGAAAATTGAAGCAATCCCACTAAAATCAGGAACTAGACAAGGCTGCCCACTCTCTCCCTATTTATTCAATATAGTTCTTGAAGTTCTAGCCAGAGCAATCAGACAACAAAAGGAGGTCAAGGGGATACAGATCGGAAAAGAAGAAGTCAAAATATTACTATTTGCAGATGATATGATAGTATACTTAAGTGACCCCAAAAGTTCCACCAGAGAACTACTAAGCCAGATAAACAACTTTAGCAAAGGGGCTGGGTATAAAATTAACTCGAACAAATCAGTAGCCTTCCTCTACTCAAAGGATAAAAAGGCTGAGAAAGACATTAGGGAAATAACACCCTTCACAATAGTCCCAAATTACATAAAACACCTCAGTGTGACTCTAAACAAGCAAGTGAAAGATCTGTATGAAAAGAACTTCAAGTCTCTGAAGAAAGAAGTTGAAGAAGATCTCAGAAGATGGAAAGACATCCCATGCCAATGGATTGGCAGGATTAATATAGTAAAAATGGTCATTTTTCAAAAGCAATCAACAGACTCAATGTAATCCCCATCAAAATTCCAACTAAATTATTCATAGACTTAGAAAGAGTAATTTGCAAATTCATATGGAATAACAAAAAACCCAGGATAGCAAAAACTATCCTCAAAAATAAAAGAACTTCTGTGGTAATCACCATTCTTGACCTCAATCAGTATTACAGAGCAATGGTGATTAAAAAACAAAAACAAAAACAAAAACAAAAAAAACAAAAAACAAAAAACAAAAAACTGTATGGTATTGGCACAGAGAGAGGCAGGTAGATCAGTGGAATAGAATTGAAGACCCAGAAATGAACCTACACACCTATGGTCACTTGATCTTTGACAAAGGAGCTAAAACCATCCAATGGAAAAAAAGATAGCATTTTCAACAAATGGGGCTGGTTCAACTGGAGGTCAGCATGTAGAAGAATGCAAATCAATCCACTCTTGTTGCCCTGTACAAAGCTTAATTCCAAGTGGATCAAGGACCTCCACATCAAACCAGATACACTCAAACTAATAGAAGAAAAAGTGGGGAAGCATCTGGAACACATGGGCACTGGAGAAAATTTCCTGAACAAAACACCAATGGCTCATGGTGAAAGATAAAAAAAATAGAACACTAGACTTTATAAAACTGCAAAGATTCTGTAAGGGAAAGGACACTGTCATTAGGACAAAAGAGCAAGCAACAGATTGGGAAAAGATCTTTACCAATCCTATATCCAATAGAGGGTTAATATCCAAAATATACAAAGAACTGAAGAATTTAGACTCTAGAGAGCCAAATAACCCTATTAAAAATTTGGTACAGAGCTAAGCAATGAATTCTCAGGTGAGGAATGCCGAATGGCTAAGAAGCACTTAAAGAAATGTTCAACATCCTTAGTCATAAGGGAAATGCAAATGAAAACAACCCTGAGGTTCCACCTCTCACCAGTCAGAATGACTAAGGCCAAAAACTCAGGTGACAACAGATG
Source organism: Rattus rattus (assembly GCF_011064425.1). Taxonomy (NCBI): domain Eukaryota; kingdom Metazoa; phylum Chordata; class Mammalia; order Rodentia; family Muridae; genus Rattus; species Rattus rattus. The sequence goes on from NC_046159.1 coordinate 39,615,493, forward strand.
CTGGGGGGGATGTGGAGAAAGAGGAACACTCCTTCTTTGTTGGTGGGATTGCAAACTGGTACAACCACTCTGGAAATCAGTCTGGAGGTTCCTCAGAAAATTGGACATTGCACTATCTGAGGACCCAGCTATACCTCTCTTGGCATATACCCAAAAGATGCCCCCAACATACAACAAAGACACATGCTCCACTATGTTCATAGCAGCCTTATTTATAATAGCCAGAAGCTGGAAAGAACCCAGATGTCCCTCAACAGAAGAATGGATACAGAAAATATGGTACATCAACATAATGGAGAACTACTCCACTATCAAAAACCATGACTTCATGAAATTCATAGGCAAATGAATTGAACAAGAAAATATCATCCTGAGTGAGGTAACCCAATCACAGAAAAACACACCTGGTATGCACTCATTGACAAGTGGAAATTAACCCAGAACCTCAAATTACCCAAGATACAATCCACAGTCCACATAAAGTCAAGAAGAAGGACGGGCAAAGTGCAGATGCTTCACTCCTTCTTAAAAGGGGGAAAAATATTCATAGGAGGGGATATGGAGACAAAGTTTGGAACAGAGACTGAAGGAATGGCCATTCAGAGCCTGCCCCGTATATATACAGCCACAAAAACTAGATAAGATTGAGGAAGTTAAGAAGTGCATGCTGACAGGAACCAGATATAGATGTCTCCTGAGAGACACAGCCAGAGCATGTCAAATACAGAGGTGAATGCTAGCAGCAAACCATTGAACTGAGAACAGGACCCCCATTTGAGGAATTAGAGAAAGGATTGAAAGAGCTGAAGGGGCTTGCAATGCCATTAGATCAAAAATGCCAACCAACCAGAGCTCCCAAGGACTAAACCACAACCCAAAGATTATACATGGACCGACCCATGGCTCCAGCTGCATAAGTAGCAGAGGATAGCCTTCTTGGGCACCATTGGAAGTAGAAGTCCTTGGTCCTGCCAAGGTTGGACCCCCAGTGTACAGGAATGTCAGGGTGAGGGTATGTGGGAAAGGGTGCTTATGTCCAGGAAACTGGGAAAGGAATAACATTTGAAATGTAAATAAAAAATATCTAGTAAAAGAAAAAAATGTTCTATAAATTGACATCTCTGTCTTCTGCTAGAGAGATGAACCTTAAGGCACACAACATGCTTCATCCCCTTGTCCTTTCAGTTTGGAACATTGAACCCAAAAAATTCCAGCAAATAGAATATCAGTGGAGCTATAGTCAAATCTCTAAGTATGTTATAATATTTTCTCAAAGTTCTTTATTTTCCCAAGTTTCAGCTTTTGCTCTTGCATTAATTCCTGTTCTGACTACCCTCAGTGATGAACTGTGACCTAAAATTGTACATTAACTTTGTTGTTTTTATTTTTTTAATAAAATAAAAACATTTAAAATAATTTTTATTTATTTCCATTTCAAATGTTATCCCCTTTCCTGATTTTCTATCTATAAACTCCCTATCCGATCACCCTCCCCCTTCTTCTATGAGGCTGTCTCCCTATTAGTTCAACCACCCCTTCCAACCTCCCTGCCCTGACATTCCCTTACACTGGGTGGTCCAACCTTGGCAGGACCAAGTGCTTCTCCTCCCACTGGTGCCCAACAAGACCATCCTCTGCTACATATGCAGCTGGAGCCATGGGTCTGTCCATGGATGGTGGTTTAGTCCCTGGGAGCTCTGGTTGGTTGGTATTATTGTTCTTATAGAGATGCAAACCCCTTCAGCTCCTTCAATCTTTTCTTTAACTTTTCCAATGGGGACCCATACTCAGTTCAATGGTTGGCTGGGAGAGTCCACCTCTGTATTTGTCATGTTCTGGCAGAGCCTCTCAGGACACAGCTATATCAAGCTCCTGTCAGCATGCACCTCTTGGGATCCCCAATAGTAACTGTGTTTGGTGGTTGTATGGATATGGGCTGGATCCCTAGGCAGGGCAGTCACTGAATGGCCATTCCTTCAGTTTCTGCTCTAAACTTTGTCTCCGTATTTCCTCCTATGAATACGTTTGTTCCCCCTCCTAAGAAGGACTGATACATTCTCAGTTTGGTTGTCCTTTTTTTTTGAGTTTCATGTAGCCTGTGGATTGTATCTTGGGTAATCCAAGCTTTTGGGCTAATATCAACTTATCAATGAGTGCATACTATGTGGGTATTTTGTGATTGGGCTACCTCACTCAGGATGATACTTTCAAGTTCCATCCATTTGCCTATGAATTTCATGAAGTGATTGTTTTTAATAGCAGAGTACTAATCCATTATGTAGATGTGCCACATTTTCTGTACCCATCCCTCTATTGAGGGACATCTTATTTCTTTCAAATTTCTGGCTACTATAAATAAAACTGCTGTGAATATAGTGGGGCATGTGTCCTTGTTTTATGTTGGAGTGTCTTTTGGGTATAGGAGCAGGAGTGGTATGGACCGGGCTAACTCACTCAGGATGACATTTTTTAGTTCCATTCATTTGACTAAGAAGTTCATGAAGTCATTGTTTAAAATAGTTGAATAACACTGCACTGTGTAAATGTACCACATTTTCTGTATCCATTCCTCTGTTGAAAAACATCTAGGTTCTTTCAAGTTTCTGGCTATTATAAATGAAGGTACTATGAACATAGTAGAGAATATATCCTTGTTATATGTTGGAGCATCTTTCTGGTGCATGCCCAGGAGTGGTATAGCTAGATCTTCAGGTAGCACTATGTCCAATTTTCTGAGGAACCACCACACTTATTTTCAGATGGTTGTACCAGCTTGCAATCCCACCAACAATGGAAGAATCTTCCTCTTTCTCCACATTCTCCCCAGCATCTGTTGTCACCTGAGTTTTTTTATCTTAGCCATTCTGACTGGTGTGAGGTAGAATCTCAGGGTTGTTTTTATTTGCATTTCCATGATGACTAAGGATGTTGAGCATTTCTTTAGGTGCTTCTCAGCCATTCAATATTCCTCAGCTGAGAATTCTTTGTTTAGCTCTGTACTCCATTTTTAGTAGGGTTATTTGATTTTCTGGAGTCTAACTTCTTGAGTTCTTTGAATATATTGGATATTAGCTCTCTATCAGATGTAGGATTAGTAAAGATCTTTTCCCAACCCATTGGTTGCCATTTTGTCCTAAAGACAGCATCCTTTACCTTACAGAAGCTTTGTGGTTTTATGAAGTTCGATTTGACGATTCTTGATCTTAGAACATAAGCCATTGATGTTCTCTTCAGGAAATTTTCTCCAGTGCCCATATGTTAGAGGCTCTTCCTCATATTTTCTTCTAATAGTCTGAGTGTATCTGGATTTATGAGGAGGTCCTTGATCCACTTGGACTTGAGCTTTGTATAAGGTGATAAGAATAGATCGATTTGCATTCTTCTACATGTTGACCCCCAGTTAAACCAGCACTGATTGTTGAACATGCTACTTTTTTTCCATTGGATGGTTTTAGCTCCTTTGTCAAAGATCAAGTGACCAAAGGTGTGTGGGGTCATTTCTGTGTCTCCAATTCTATTGCATTGATCTGCCTGCCTATTCCTGTACAAATACTGTATAGTTTTTTAATCACTATTGCTCTGTAATACAGCTTGAGGTCAGGTATGGCAATTCCCCCAGAAGTTATTTTTGGTTGAGTATAGTTTTCTCTATCCTGTGTCTTTTATTATTCCAAATGAATTTGCAAATTGCTCTTTCTAACTCTGTGAAGAATTGAGTTGGAATTCTGATGGGGATTGCATTGAATCTATAGATTGCTTTTGGCATGATAGTGATTTTTATAATAATAATCCTGCCAATCCATGAGCATGGGATGTCTTTCCATCTTCTGAGATCTTCTTCAACTTCAGAGACTTGAAGTTCTTTTCATACAGATCTTTCACTTGCTTGTTTAGAGTCACACTGAGGTGTTTTATGTAATTTGGGACTATTGTGAAGGGTGTCAATTCCCTAATTTCTTTCTCAGCCTCTTTATCTTTTGAATAGGAGAAGGCTACTAATTTGTTTGTAGTAATTTTATATCGAGTCACTTTGCCAAAGTTGTTTATCAGGTTTAAATGTTCTCTACTGGAACTTTTGGGGTCATTAAGCATATTATTTTTTCATCTGCAAATAGTGCTTTTTTGACTCCTTCCTTTCCAATTTGTATCCCTTTGACCTCCTTTTGTTGTCTGATTGCTCTGGCTAGGACTTCGAGTATTCTTTACTGAATAAGGAGGGACAAAGTGAACAGCTTTGTCCAGTCCCTGATTTTAGTGGGATTGCTTCAAATTTCTCTCCATTTAGTTTGATGTTGGCTACTGGTTTGCTATATATTGCTTGTACTATGTTTAGGTGTGGGCCTTGAATTCCTGATCTTTCCAAGACTTTTACATGATGCAGTGTTGAATATTCTCAAATGCTTTTTCAGCATTTAATGAGATGATTATGTGTTTTTTTTTCTTTGAGTTTGTTTATATAGTGTATTATGTTGATGGATTTCCATATATTGAACCATCCCGGTATCCCTGGGATGAAGCCTAGTTGACCCTGATGGATGATCATTTTGATGTGTTCTTGGATTTGGTTTGCAAGAACTATGTTGAGTATTTTTGCATTGATATTCAAAGGGAAATTGGTCTGAAGTTCTCTTTTTTGTTGGGATTGTATAGTTTAGGTATAAGTGTAATTGTGGCTTCATAGAAGGAATTGAGTAGTATTCCTTCACTGGAAGAGTTTGAAGAGTATTAGTATTAGGTCTTCTTTGAAGGTCTGATAGAATTCTACACTAAACCCATCCGTTCCTTGGACTTTTTGGTTGGGAAATTTTGAATGACTGCTTCTATTTCTTTATGAATTATGGGACTGTTTAGATGGTTTATCTGATCCTGATTTAACTTTCGTTTCTGGTATTTGTTGAGAAAATTATTCATGCCCTCCAGATTTTCCAGTTTGTTTGATTGTTTTTGAGAAATGGTTTCTCTGTATAGCTCTAGCTATCCTGTAATGCACTCTGTATACAAAGGCTGGTATTTTTTTTTTTAACTTGAGTATTTCTTATGTACATTTCAGAGTGTTATTCCCTTTCGATTTCCGGCAAACATCCCCTTCCCTCCCCCCTTCCTTATGGGTGTTCCCCTCCCCACTCTCCCCCCATTGCCGCCCTCCCCCCGACAGTCTAGTTCACTGTGGGTTCAGTCTTAGCAGGACCCAGGGCTTCCCCTTCCACTGGTGCTCTTACTAGGATATTCATTGCTACCTATGAGGTTGGAGTCCAGGGTCAGTCCATGTATAGTCTTTAGGTAGTGGCTTAGTCCCTGGAAGCTCTTGTTGCTTGGCATTGTTGTACATATGGGATCTCAAGCCCCTTCAAGCTCTTCCAGTTCTTTCTCTGATTCCTTCAACGGGGGTCCCGTTCTCAGTTCAGTGGTTTGTTGCTGGCATTAGCCTCTGTATTTGCTGTATTCTGGCTGTGTCTCTCAGGATCGATCTACATCCTGCTCCTGTCGGTCTGCACTTCTTTGCTTCATCCATCTTGTCTAATTGGGTGGCTCTATATGTATGGGCCACATGTGGGGCAGGCTCTGAATGGGTGTTCCTTCATTCTCTGTTTTAATCTTTGCCTCTCTCTTCCCTGCCAAGGGTATTCTTGTTCCCCTTTTAAAGAAGGAGTGAAGCATTCACATTTTGATCATCCGTCTTGAGTTTCATTTGTTCTAGGCATCTAGGGTAATTCAAGCATTTGGGCTAATAGCCACTTATCAGTGAGTGCATACCATGTATGTCTTTCTGTGATTGGGTTAGCTCACTCAGGATGATATTTTCCAGTTCCAACCATTTGCCTACGAATTTCATAAAGTCATTGTTTTTGATAGCTGAGTAATATTCCATTGTGTAGATGTACCACATTTTCTGTATCCATTCCTCTGTTGAAGGGCATCTGGGTTCTTTCCAGCTTCTGGCTATTATAAATAAGGCTGCGATGAACATAGTGGAGCACGTGTCTTTTTTATATGTTGGGGCATCTTTTGGGTATATGCCCAAGAGAGGTATAGCTGGATCCTCAGGCAGTTCGATGTCCAATTTTCTGAGGAACCTCCAGACTGATTTCCAGAATGGTTGTACCAGTCTGCAATCCCACCAACAATGGAGGAGTGTTCCTCTTTCTCCGCATCCTCGCCAGCATTTGCTGTCAACAAGGCTGGTATTAAACTCAGAGATCACCTGCCTTTGTCTTCTAAGTGCTGGAATTAAAGGTGTGTACCACCACTGTCTTGCTGTAGTAGAAATTAATATTGAGTGGAAGTTTCTACCCATCTTGGGTTGTTTAGTTCCCAGATAAAAGACATGAAATTTTTATAGATCTTTCACTTGCTTGTTTAGAGTCTCATCAAGGTATTTTATATTATTTGTGACTATTCTGAAGGGTGACAATTTTATGATAAGCATTTAAAGTACTAGAGGAGGTCAGATATTAACCCTCTAAGCTATTAGTATATACTTCCCTATCAATAGCCTAGAGATATAACTTGCCATATTCCACCTGTGCCACTCTTAATACAATTGGCCAGTACTCCTGGCCATCTTTTTGTGATTCACCTACTCTGTGGTGTCTTCTCCCCTCTCTACCTTCTCTCTCTTCTCCTGGTCCTGCCTCATAACCTGTGCCGAGGAACCAAAACTGTGCCTAACTCTCTTCTGCCCAGCTACAGACAGTAAACATCTTCATTCAACATTAATTAATTAATTAATTAATTAATAATTTTAGATTATGGAGGAAGGCTGCATAGCATCACTTGGCATATGTAAAGATTTCCTTGTCCCTAGGAGCAACCAGACCTTGGGGCCAGTATTTAGCACTGTAATACATAGCAACATAGTGAAATTTAACACTGCTTGGCCTTCTATTTCTTAATGTCACACTTGCATCCTGTACTAGAATAACCAAATTTACATAAAGATGGTGGTTCAGTACACAGTTGAGTTCAGAACTTGAATGTATGCAGGGTAAGATGCACTAGTCTCATCCTAAGGAACATTTGTTCTTTAACATAGATTGCTGAACAGAGGATAGAGCCTCGTGTCATATTAAATTCAATTTCAAGTAGGTTCATATGGTTTTGCCTTACTAATAAATACCCTTGGCCATATATAATGAATTCCAGTATAAGCATATTAAGGCAAGTTTTCTTAAAGAAAACTTAAAGTGAATAGTATTTGATATCTTCTATGTTTTTAAACTGTGAAGATTGCAAGCATGTTATACATATAATTTTGCTAAGTAAATATTGCAGCTATTCAAACAGAAGAGAGGGGCTTTTTTTAAGCATTTTTTGGCAGGAACTGTTTCCTGAAGATTCCCCTAGTATTTAAGGGATACAAACCAAAATGACTGTTCTCTAATATGTACTGAATACTTTTCTGTACAAGAAAGAGCTGTATTGTACCAAACCTGGAGATAGATACTAAGAATTTAGCTGAGATGGACATGAGGTAGGAAATGGTTTAATTGACAATTTACACAAAGGACTTAAACACATCACATTAATTATAGATCATAAAACCATTATTAAAAACTACATATGATGTGATATAAAATACAGTTCAGAAAGTCTCAACAGGCTATGAATAAAGATTCATTAGTGTATCCACAAAGGTAAAGAAAGAATCAGAGGTACAATCCCATGCTTTACTTTCTATCCTAGGAAGACAAAGGAACGTATGCCTTCCCTCTGTTGTATCTCTTCCTATGCTCACCCTCTTTACTCCGTCTACAAAACAAAACAACTTGATGTATTGGGGGAGGTGTTACATTATTATCTATGGCCACATGTGTTTTCATGTACATATCCATGTTTGGGCACATGCCTGTAGACACCAGAAGTTAGTGGCATTCTGCTGGTTACCTTGCTTGCTTTTCTCTATCCCTCATATGTCTCTATCCCATATAGATGGGTCTTTTAACTAAGCATTGCCAATTTATCTATACTATCTGAGTAATATGGCCCAACGATCCTCCTCCCTTTGCCACCCCCCAGCGCTTTTATTATAAATGTACATACCACAATATCCAGCTTTTTAAAACCAATGTAGATTCTGGATGTTGAACTCAGGTCCTCATGCAAACAATGTAAGCAATTTTCTAACTGAGCCATATCTTCCAGTTTCACACTGCACTAAAGAGCAACAGATAAATTCATCCGAAAATGTGATAAACGAAGCTCCAACTGTGACACTGAATAGCAATTTTCTCTGCCTCGTCTGCCTCATGGAAGCTCCTTCTATGTAGTGGGAAAGATGGGTGTGGTGAAGTCTACTTGTTCAGATGTCATGAGTTGAAAAGAAACTGTCTCTCCCATGAGTATTGTCTGAGGGCCAAATCTGTTGTTCTGATTTTAGTTAGATACTTGTGTCTAAACAAGACATATTTGGGGGCAGATATGAGTGACTAAAATTTGTTCTCCTCTGTTGTGTGCCCAGTCAAAAATGAGAGCAGGAATGTTAAATAACAGACCACAAACACACACACACACACACACACACACACACACACACACGTAGATGAGTGCCCCCAAAAGGCAGGAAAAATTACAATCAGAAAAAAACTAGAATGCAAGAAAACCCACCATAGCATCAATTGTGTATTAATATTCTACAACTGGATTCTGGGGAAAGAGCAAACAGAACTTTGTAATAATTTGGATAGTCAGCCAGGACTACAGTATCATCCTAGGACCCACCATCTTGCTTGTGCCTATGTTGCCCTTTGATGGCTTTCACTATGGACATTTCTTACTCTTCTATCTCCCTTCTGGAGTCATTTGTTATCACAAGAGAATGGCAGACATTTGATGAACTGCAAGTGCGGAACATCATCCATGCGATGGTCCAAGAACAACTAAATTAGGTACCACAATACAGTCCATCAAATATTTAAAATGCTGCAATCAAATGAAAGGTTTATTGTTCCAAGAGCACTAATGATACATCCATACTTGTTGCAAATTGTTGTTTTATGCAAAGGCTTTGGAACACCAGCTGCTGCATTGTCTCGACTGTTCTTTTATATATTTGTCTTTGACCCAGGTATTGCAATCAAAGATTTATTCTATTGTAAATTCCAATGACTTTCCTCCTGCTGAGTTGTCTGGCAAAGCCTCAGAAAGGACATATAGGGGGAAAAAATGCCTGGACTGTGTTGCTCTGGGACCCAGAAATGTTGATCTGAGTAAAAGGAGAAGTCCTTTGAGTTTTCTTCATGATACAAGTAATCAAGAGAAAGCCAAGCATTCATGCAGGTCAGATGAATCTAAACATAATATTATTAGCTAAAGGCAAGGAGGTTCTGGTTTTCTAAGAAGCAGCGCAATGGCTTGATTACTAATGGTAAAATAATACTGATTCAGAGGCTGGTATTGGGAATCAAGGAAAAATACAACAATAGATAGGCCATATACAAGAGATCCATGTAAATGACTTTAGGAGGCCCAGTGTTTTGCCCCAGGCTTTGAGAGGCCTCTGTCCCTAAATGCTGAGGAGATGAAGACCCTGAAGTATCCAATTCTCCATAGGACTTAGTGCATTTGGAAGAAATAAGCATCATGTTTTGCAGGTACCAGGTACTATTGCACGGATCCAGTGGACTCTGGCCCAGCCTGAGTGGCCAAAGTACTGTAACTCTCTGAGGAGAAGGCAAAGCAAAGTAGGCTGCTGGGCTTCTTCTGCAGGCACCACTGCCCCAGAGTTGGTGGACCAAGGTCATGGTCACAGAGCAAGAAGGTGTTATAGGCTCAAGTACCCAACAGGTTTGGCCAGGTTAAGGTCCAGTGATGAAACCATTGGGAGAGAATCCTCTTCCCTGGAGTGTTACAGCTCAGAAGACAGGCACTCTCAGATGATATTTGGTGAAATAATTCATGCACTTTATTCCTTGTAGATAGGACCTTAGAAAATTTTGGGGTGGTTGGGATCTAAAGGCTGGGTCTGGGATATTAGGGATGCCTTATCTGCAAGTGGAAGGACTTCAGGTCTTGTCCCTATGTAACTGACAGTTATACTCCTATCAATGGGGCATCATGGTTACATGCTCCAGGACAGGAAGCTGGTTGGGAGTAAATTTAAATGCCTGCCATTCTCAGTTATGAGAAATGCCAGGGTTCGTGAATCTGCTCTACCTTTGCAGGTTTTCTGTCTGGTGGCATGGTCTATTGCTCCTCAGTGTTCTATATTACAGAGATTATCTTCCTAATACTGGCAGAAACTTGAATAGCTGAGAACACTATAAATATGGGTCTTCAGTGGCTTTACAAGAAGGCAGGGTGACTATAAACATGTTCCTGTCTGTGTTCAAGTAAAGCAGAGGTACACAAGGCCTCTCCAACTCATTTGAGGAAAGAACTTGGTTGTTCAGGAGAGACACCTGTCCAAGAGAGCTCACCCACCAGAGTAGAAAGGGTTCATCTGCTTGTAGATTGTCCCATACTCTACCTCTAAAGCATCCACATGACAATCCAACCTGCTGAGTACTGAGGGTAAGACTTACCTATTTATCTTGAATATCTAGATTTCACAGTACACAGGAAAACCAGTAGCATATCTTCCCCAGAGAGAAAACACAACATATCCGAGGAGAGACTAAAGGACAGGTACACTCTAGAGTGACTAACTCTTCATCAAGGAGGAAGGCAGACTCCATCTGGCAAACAGATGGAATCCTCCCTGTTAGCACAACACATAAATTAAATCTGAGTATCTGCCAGAACAGAGTTGACATTGATTTTGTGGTTTGCTTTCCTTCCTAAAGAAAGAAGCCATTTGTTTGTGAGGTAAAACTTCATGACAGTTTTTTGCTCTGCACTGTGATTATAACACCTAATTTCCTAATTAAACATGCTAATTGTGAGTAGTTACTTCATGTAACTACAAAGCACAGAAGTATAATTATGTAATAAAAAAGCATTTGTGAGAGTTCCGTGGGAAGGGAATCTGGCAGAGGAGACAGGTGCTTAGTGAAGATGAGCTAGTACCACTGAGGGATCCCCACTGGGTCTTATCCCACACTGAGTAACCATTAGAACTTGGCTGTGAGCTTGCATTTTCAACTTTTAAATCCGAACAAGGCTTCTTTTGTAACTGGGTCATAGGAACAGAGCCACTGAGCACTGGAAGGGCAGGGAACGCTTCTTTATGGACCAGAAAGACCCTGCTTACTCCTGGGTTGAGACTAAAATGAGACAAAACCTGCCACGTGGGAGTTCGTTGCCACTCTCCCCATTACCATCCACTGAAGGAGTCCCAGTGACTCAAAATTCCTGGTCTGTTGTAATACCGAGTCACAAGCAAGAAGCAGTTCAGGGAGATGATAAGCCAGGAGAGCCCAGTTACATATTAAAGAGCTGCCTGGGGGAAGAAGTAAAGAGGTGGAGTAGACATGGCTAATCCTGGACTTAAGAGCTTGGTGAACTGGTCTAGAAAATGATTGGCAAAGGCAAGGGGGGATTTTGAAGATATGTTCCTGAATAATTTAGATGGGGCTCCTTTAATGTTTTCAAGAAGGAAGGACAAGGCTAGGCAATCCTCTGGCACATCTTTTGATGTCAGGATTGTTCTGCCTATAATAAACTTTTGCGTGGATCTAGGACTACATGAGGCCCACATATGTGCTTTAAGCTCTGCATTGATCTTATCAAAACTTATTCCTGGTCTTTTGTTTCCTAATTGTTTCTTTTTCTTTTTTATTGGTTATTTTATTTATCTACATTTCAAATGTTATTCTTTTTCTCAGTTTCCCTTCCACAAATCTCCTATCCCACCTTCCTCCCCCCTGCCTCTATGAGGGTGCTCCCCACCCACTCACCCAACCACCTACCCACCCGTCCACCCACCTACCCACTCCTACCTCAGCAAACTAGAATTACCCTACACTGGGGAATCGAGCTTCCACAGGACCAAGGATCTCCCCTCCTATTGATGTCAGATAAGGCCATCCTCTGCTACAAATGCAACTGGATCCTTCAGTTCCTCCATGTGTACTCTTTGATTTGAAGTTTAGTCCTTGGGAGCTTTGGGGTCTAGTTGGTTGACACTATTTTCTTTTATATACATAATTACTCATCTTCAGTGTACACACACACACACACACACACACACACACACACACACACAAATAAAGACATATATAGAACTATGCATTTAAATTCTAAGTTCTTTTGCCACAAACCAATATAATCATCATTTCTGTCTAGTGTCTGATGTTTTGTAAGCCTTTAAACTCAAACACTTCCTCTGATTTTCCTGGTTTATACTCACCGTGACTATATCTATTAATCGAGGGTTTCTGTTTCTAACCAGTAGCCCAAGTTCAAGACAAGTGAAGACTTAAGCTTCAGTCAATAAAGAAAAAAAAGAAAGAAAAGAAAAGAAAAAAGATAAAAAGATTGAATTTTGGTCACACGAACAAAGCTATTGCCAACATAATATCCCATAGTTGTGCTCCCATTATTCCCTGTAAGAAACCATGCAATTCTGCCATTAAAATGTCCTTTTAAAAGATTATCTGTGAGCACCAAATTACACAAGGCACTTTTTTCTAATCTCATGTTGCATCCATAGCTGAAACTGTAGCCCAGAAACAGATGAATTGTCTCATCGTATAGAGATATCAAAAGAATTCATAGGTGACATGAGAGACAGAGACTTTGATGGTACTGTGTCAAGATTCTGCTCCTGGTTGCCACATTCCCTGAGAGGCAGAACACAGCTGAGGCTGACATCTTCCCAGCATGTTGACACCAGAGCCAGGACTTGTTTACTTACACAGGGAACTCACAGGCACTGTGATTTATTTTCATGGAAAGAAATACAGAGAAAACTTTCTTAACCTTCACATACCCAGCAGCACCCAAGATAACACAAAGAAAAAAATAAACCACCAAAGGCCTAGCAGGTATTTTTGGCAGTGCAAGCTGACCAAAAGCAATTTCTTGAGAGAAAATAGATTTATGTCTGGAAAGTTCATTTCGGTTCGTACAACAGAATGAAGGAGCATGAAATGAGGGTCATGCAAGGTAGAAGAAACGATATTTATGATACCACCATTCTTAGCTCACAGTAGGGATCCAGAAAAATTGGCTACATGAATATTTTTTAAGCAAATGTCTGTTAGCTAGTGTTTTAAATTTTCTCTCCAACTTTGTGATAATCATAGTTGCATGTTTTACAAAAATGGGCGGGGGATGCTTTCTTTGTATGTTGGAGGGTTCATTTGTGGAGGCCAGGGCCTCACAGCAGGAGTTTTCTTTGATGAACTTAGTTTTTGAGGCAGGGTCTGTCACTTAGCAGAAAACTCTCAGATTTAGCTAAATCTAGGTGGTCTGTAAGCCACAGGGATCCATCTTTGTCTCCTTGGTGTTGGAATTATAAGAATGTGCCACCGTTGTGCTTGGTTTTGCTTTTTAGCATGCATAGTGGGAATCTGAACTCGGGTCCGTATTGGTGCATAGGAAGCAGTTCACTCACTGAGCCATCTCTTCTACCCTGAAAACGCTTCCTTGGATGCTTTAAATGTAGAAAGCCCTCCGGAAGCATTCTTTGTTTTTGTCCTGGATTTTTCCATCTAAAGACCTGGCCTAAGACCAATAAGATAGCTCTTGCCTAACACACGCAAGGCCTTGAGTTCAATTTGCAAAAATAAATAAATAAATAAATAAATAAATAAATAAATAAATAAATAATAAATAAATAACAAAAACAAAAACAACAAATAAAAATAACTCTTATTTTCAGATAATTTTAGCCTTAGAGTAAATTTGCAAAATACAGGTCATATGCCCTTGACTCAGTGTTTTCTTCTGTTACCATCTTGTAGACCCGTAAATGAGGATTCAAGCAGAGACCTCAACCTTCTATACTGCTTTTTATCGACATTTCTCTAGATTAATGCTAATGTTCTTGTTCTGCCTCAGGATCCAGTGATGTGAGATCGGTTCTTGGATTCAGTTGTCATGTCTTGTTAGGGTCTTTCAGTCGGTGACAATTTCTTCTTTCCTTTTCTTTAGGACATTCAAACACTGTGAAACATACCATTTCCTCTTACCCGAGGGAGGACATTCCAGGGTGTTCCACAGGTGTCTGAAGGCCCTTGCCTGTTTATCTATGTTCATCTTACTTACACACATCTATGATAAGGCTTCATTTCATTTCTAAAAGGCACACTAAGAGGTAACAACAATCCTTAGAAATAAACTATAACATTAATAGTAATATAACATAAAGTATATTACTTATGAATCTTGTGCTTCTAGAATTTTACATTTAATGTGTTGTTGAACTGTTGCTGCCCAGAATCCGAAATAGCTAAGCCACAGACAAGGGAAAGCTTTGTCATGTTAAGTTGTTTTATAGAAAGCTCCCAGTTTGTGTTTATCAGTTGTTTGCTCCTTCTTAAACTGAAGAGATACAGCATCAAGAGGGATCATAGAGATGCCACATCCATTATTTAAGGTGGTATCTTCCAGGGTTCTCCACTACAATGTCACTATTTTCCCTTCATGACGTCAAATCTTTGGAGGAAACCTCTGAAATGATACAAATACTACCCCTGCTTTTAAAGGTAGACTTTCACTCCGCAATTTTCACTTCCATCAGGGTTTGTGGCCAATGGCAAGCAGCTGTGTGTACTCTTAAGTATGACTTGCTATTGCTCTCCATACTTGTATACCTATTAAGTGGAAGTCATCTCTAAAGCAGAATTGACATTTCTCTCTGTGTTTCTGTGCACACGTTTATGTGTGCATATGTAGAGACCAGAAGAAAGTCTAAATGCTTGGCCCTCAGAATGCCAGTCACCATTTTTGTTAGACAGGTTTTCTCATTGGCCTGCAACCCATCAAGAAGGTAAAGCAGGGCTGGCAGTGAGTCCCAGGGACCTGATGCTTCCATGTTCCCAGCGTCGCTATTACAAGCAATGCCACTATGTACATGGTTTAGGGTACACAGACAGTGTACTCCTCCATGTCAGTGAGAGAACTTGTGTGTTATTTGACCTTCCACTAGAAAACAGGAGATTCTAGGGTCACTGGAATTGACTACTTTTCCCACAAGTTGTATAATCCTCACTCAGAGATTTTATCTCTCAAAACCTGTTTCCTAAATTGAGAAGAACATCGGGAGGAAGTCCCTCCTCATAAATGCTATGTAGTCAATCGCTAAGCACTCAGCATCATCCCTGGCACATGAGAGTTCACAAAGTGGCCATTAATGGTGCTTCAGCTGTGACCAATAGGAATGCTAAGGGTCATAATGAATGTTAACTGCTATTTGACCTATCTTTGGGATTTTTTTTCTGCCTTTCATTGAACTGGCAAGTATTCACAGAACTTGATACACAGCCTACAAAAGGGGAGAGGTCCTTGTATTTTGTTAAACTGAGGGTCTCACAAGAAAATGGAGAATGCCTCTCTGGCATTGCCAGACATATTTGACATAGCTATCAACTTTGCATTGGGTAGTAAGATAATGAAACATCCTGTCTTTTCATTGTATAACCAGCAATAGTAATGGCATAGGAAAAATTAGTCTCCACTGGCATAATTAAAAAGATATTAATCACTTTTAAGGCTGCAGATACCTTTAGGGACCATGTTTAGATTTGTACCACCTGCAATTGGATTCACAAAGAGAGAGAGAGAGAGAGAGAGAGAGAGAGAGAGAGAGAGAGAGAGAGAGCAAAACTAATCTCTGTGAATATTTAACTTAATAAATTTGATTTTCACAAAAGAGAACCAAGGAAGCCCCATAGCAGTTGAGAATATCTTAAGATCACAAACCCAGGTCATAAGTCTAGTCTGCTTCTGACTCCTCCCTCCATTTTTATAAGTAAAATATCACATCACCAACAGTTAGCTTTCATTTTGCAAGTGTAAATTTTGTCTCAATGACTCCATTCAGGTTTTAAACTTAAAAAAATGTTAAAACATTATTATAAGGAACTTCCAAATTAAAAAGAGACCATGAATAAAATTAACCAGGACCAAAGCTTATACATCTCAATGAACTCCTATACAATTAGAATACCGATTCCTTGCTTCACTCCTTCTTTAAAAGGGGAACAAGAATACCCTTGGCAGGGAAGAGAGAGGCAAAGATTAAAACAGAGACTGAAGGGACACCCATTCAGAGCCTGCCCCACATGTGGCCCATATATATACAGCCACCCAATTAGACAAGATGGATGAAGCAAAGAAGTGCAGAAGTGTAGATCGCTCCTGAGAGACACAGCCAGAATACAGCAAATACAGAGCCGAATGCCAGCAGCAAACCACTGAACTGAGAATAGGACCCCGTTGAAGGAATCAGAGAAAGAACTGGAAGAGCTTGAAGGGGCTTGAGACCCCATATGTACAACAATGCCAAGCAACCAGAGCTTCCAGGGACTAAGCCACTACCTAAAGACTATACATGGACTGACCCTGGACTCTGACCTCATAGGTAGCAATGAATATCCTAGTAAGAGCACCAGTGGAAGGGGAAGCCCTGGGTCCTGCTAAGACTGAACCCCCAGTGAACTAGACTGTTGGGGGGAGGGCGGCAATGGGGGGAGGGGTGGGGGAACACCCATAAGGAAGGGGGGAGGGGATGTTTGCGGAAACCGGGAAAGGAATAACACTTTCGAAATGTATATAAGAAATACTCAAGTTAATAAAAAAAAAAAAAAAAAAAAAAAGAATACCCATTCTTAAGCTGTGAGGCTTCACATTCAATTTTATAATTTTACTATTAAATATATTCATCACCAAAAAAAAATCTATCAGTCACTCAAACAATGAAAAACATTTAAGACTGAGTTAAAGTGGGAAACCAACTAACTTGTTATTCACCTCCATGACTCAAGTGTTCACTGTTTTAAAAAGACTTATGTCTCCATCTTATCTGTATGAATGTTTTGCCTGCATGTATGTCTTTGTGTAAAGTAAATGCCTGGTTCCCTCTGAGGCCAGAAGAGGATGTCTAAAATCCTGGAACTGGAGTTACTGCCAGAGGATGCTGGGAACAAACCTGGGTCCTCTGTAAGAGTAAGCAATATTTTTAACTGTGGACTTATAACTCCATCCCCAATCACTCCTTTAACCAGCTGTTATCTGGATCACACCTAGATATAAGCTGGTTGTATAGTAAAAAGAAGTCAAGAAAAACTATAGAAAATCAAAAAATGAAGAAATAAACATGATGGGGGGGGTGAGTGTGTATGTGTATGCTCTGTGCACTACAGCATGCATATAAAGGTCAGAGAACAACCTCTCTGTCTACCCTTGTCATTCAAAGAAAAGAGACTATTGTTTTTTCAACTACATTACATCATTTTGAAGAGAGAGACCTTGGTTTTGCTGCTGCATACCCCAGACTACTTGTCTTGAGCACTTCTGGGGAACTCTCCCATCTTCATCCCCAGTCTCACTTGAGGAGCATCAGGGTTCCAGCCATGCGGTGCTGCATCTGGCTTTACATGGGTTCTGACAACTCAAATCTGCACACTTGTGCATGAAGCACTAGGCCCACTGAGCCCTTTCCCCAGATATAGGAAGATTCTTAACCATGGCAACAAAGTCCTTTGAAATTTCAGAAACACGGACTCATACTGCACTCTCCAGTACCAATGGGTGGCCACTGGGAGGAGAAGGACGTATTAGCTCCAGTTAATGAATGCATCTAAAGTATTAGGTCCTTTAGTGGCAATCAAGAAAGACTTCCTAAAAGAAGTGATGTCTAAGCTGGTAGTTGAAAAACAATAGTCTCTTTTCATTGATCCAGATGACAAGAGTAGAGATTCTAGTCGACAGAGGTAACTTGACCAAATGTCCTGTTTCTGTTTACTGGATTGCTCATTAAAACACTCCCAAGTCATTCCTTAACTTTGAATATTAAACTCCTTGGGCACAAGGAAGAGCCATTTTCAAGGGCTTACCACATGGCTAACGAGCGAAGGATAGTATACATTTTGTGGTTACAACTTTAACTAATAGGCAGAGGGGGAATTCTAATTTTTATCTCCTATGACTATAAAACAGCAGCACCAAACTGTAATGATTAGCATAATCATTAAAAAACAGTTTAGTTAAATTTAAGGAAACCTAGACACATGAAGATACAGTGTCTTCATCAAAGTAAGTCGAGTCCAGATAAAACAGGACTCCTAAATCGACTCTGATGCTTCGAAATAAAATCCTTGGAGCACCAATTACCACGGACTCTGAAAAGCAATTATTATCAGCCGCTGCTTTTCCACAGTGGATTCTAATTTAATTACATCTTCTAGGTTTAAAATGGAGCTCTGTGCTGGGAGATAGGGGAGAAAGAAGTGCGTGTTCATAGGGAAACAGTGATTTTTTTTTTTAAATATTGAGGGTAATTAGTCATGGTCATTCCGTTTCCAAGAGAGACACAGGATTATGAATTCATCACTTTTAAGTCATTAGAAGAAAGAAATTCTAGTCTTTGTGGGAATATGCACCTGGGTAGAGTGGAAAGAGGAAAGGCCCGAGTTTACGTTTGGCATCCTTTCTGCTCTGTTCCATGGTGCTTTCCTGGGAGCTTGTTCTGTCCCCAGCTAGATCAAGTTTACAGATTTGTTTTATCGATTGTGAATATTTAACCATTATGTTTGGCTTCAGTGCCCGTTGATGAAGCGGCCATTCACACAGTTTCTGGAGACCTTTTCACGTCTATACCGCTGGAGAACAAAAGCAGATATGTTTGCCCATGGCGGGAAGCCAAGCTGTATTGACTTTTTTACAGAAAAGGCCTTTCCTGTCATTCTCACACCAAGTCATTTATCTGGCGGCACAAAGACCCCTCCTGTTCCTAAGTATGCCGTCCCTATGGATGGCACTGACAGACTGGCCAAGGCCTGTCCAAGTGACAAACATCCTGTGTTCATAGGACTTCTGACTTGTTTCTTGCTAAGAAGATCCACAGGGACAATTTCTAAAAGACTCCCTCAGGGTCACTAAGATGCCAGGAAGATCAGGGTCACCTGCCTTCCACTTCCACAGAGGCAGTGAATATTCCATGACGTTCCATGGCAAGACCCATTTTCACTCTGAACTCAGCATTTTACCATTGACATGTAAAATCAGCATTATCTCCATCCCCATAGCATTTATTTATTTATGTATTTATTCATTATTTACTCATCTGTGTACTTAAGAACCATGTTTATTCCCTGCTTCTGTAAGTCACCATAACAATGAATCAAATTCCCTTTGTGAATATTCTTTTTAATTTTTTCTAAAATTAAATATAATTATGTAATTTTCTCTCTGCCCTTTCCTCCCTCCAACTCCTATATACATCTTTGTTTCTTGATATATACATATATATATTATATTATATTTGTATACATATATATGCATGTATATATGGTGATTTTTAGCTGCATATGCTAAACACAGATCAGATAGAATGATTAAATAAGAATTCAGATGGATAATGAGTTCTCTTTTAAAGAATGACATGGAAAATTGAGGTTCAAGAAATGTACTAAGTCAGAGCACATAGCAATTTCTGAGCTTCTTAGGAGCCAGTGCGAAAGGAGAAATGCAGTGTATTGCAGTGCTCTGGTGAGCTTATGGCTGTGCAAAGGAGTAGTAAGACCCTTCCCCCGACATTGCAGAAATGTTAATGAGAATTTATGTGTCAAACAATATTAGAGCTTTATCTATCCTCACAGCCTTTGGAAAGATATAAAAGGTGTGTTCACATTGTGTTGAGTACATAGACAAAAGAAGTAAGTTTCTGAGCCCTGTGTGTTCCTCAATCTCGTTGAGAATCACAAAGAGAAGAGCATGAGCAGAAAAGGACATTTTGTGGGTGGAGTGCCACCTACAGAGGAATCTGTGTTACGTAGATAAGAATGTTCCAGACAGTTAGGTGCCAGACTTGGAATCTGCCAGCAACTGTGCCACAGTTTATTATCCTTCTGGGGATCCTACTCAGGGGGCTTTGTGTAGCCCCTCATGGATGCCACCACAGGAGTAGACTGCAACAGGCAGGCCCATCTCAACTGTGTCAGTTTAAAAAAAAAAAAATCAAGCTTTACTTCCTCTTTGCTGAAATGATATGTCTTGCTAGGGATCCTTTCAAAATATGTCGTAGAATATTCCTTGAAGCTATAAAACACTAAACATGTAGGTCAATACTTCCGGGAGGTCACAAAGGATGGTTTGGGTTTTGTTGTTGATTATGATATTTTGTGAGACAGGGTCACTCCTCAAACTCTCCATAGAGCCACAAAGGAGCTGGAACTTCTAATCATCTTGCTTGCATCAACCAAGTGCTAGAATTGTAGGCCTGCACCACCATGTTTTTGAGGCGGGCTTCCTGCATTGTTGGGCAAGTTCCACTAAGCCCCCATTTATTGCTGTTGTACAGCAGGGAAAGGCTACTAAAAATAGAATCCCTGCACTGAGATTCCAAATGCCTTTCTAAGGACTAAATGATTTTAATCTCTGTTCTAGGGGATGCAGCAGGGGGATCTCTGTGTTTGAGGCCCACCCACATTCTACACACGAGGCCATTTGGGGGCAAATATCCTATCTCAAATTAGATAAATAAATCAAATGCTATGGTCTGTAATTTATCTGACATTCTCTTATTGGTGTAGAAGAACTCTACAGAGCTGTAAGATCACCCTCTCAGAAAAGGAGCTGTCTAAGTAATGTAAGCAGGGGATTTCTGGGCAAACACACACACACACACACACACACACACACACACACACACACAGAGAGAGAGAGAGAGAGAGAGAGAGAGAGAGAACAGATATGCAGCTTGGTCTTCATGAGCGTCCCCCAACAATGGAGCAGAGGCTGTCCCTGAATCTGCCTGTCTTGACTGTCTTGTCTGCCAGTGGTTTTTTATTTTTTTTCCCTAACTGAGCTGCCTTGTCTGGCATCAATGGGAGAGGATGCACCTAGTTAGGCAGTGACTTGATGTGACAGGATGGGGCAATACCTGGAGGGGATCTCCTCAAAGGAAAAGAGATGGGGTTTGGGGAAGAGTCTGTGTGGGGAATCTGGAGAAAGGGGGTTGATTGGGATGTAAACTGCATGGATAACTAAATTAATAAGAAAAGGAAAAAAAGCTGGTTTGAATTCTCCTAGACACTAGGTATTACCTAATTTTATCATGCCATTTTAGATTCTATGCTATATCTTGGAACCTGTCATGACAGACAGTGTAAGTTGTCAATAGTATTACTTCCCATGAAGGAAGCAGCCTTAGAGGCAGCTGGCAAATTTGTTTGTGTTGCCTTGAGCTTGGGAAAGAAAATGTCAGTCCCTCAGCGAGGGATTTCCTCTATCCCATGAGTCGTTTTTCCAATAGCTCTGAGCCTAATCCTCAGACCAGGCTTGAAATCATCTAAGGCTAAGGGGAGCACCTAGAAATTACTCCTCTCTTGCAAAGTTGATACTTGAGTTAAAAGTATTGTAGCTTCCATTCCTTTGGTTTCTTTTCTTCTTTTGCTCTGCAATGCAGAGGCCAGAACCCAGGGCCTGTGTCCTCAGCCCTTAACTTTTCTATTTCTATTGATCCTTAGAAATTCATGCCTCTGCCCTTGCATCCATCCAAAGATTGCCGTCCTCTGTCAGTTTCAGTTAGAAACACTGACGAGGTTTCATTAGAATTCATTAGAACTGGTAGCTAGCACTGAATTCTCCTCCTTCACCCAGCACTAGTCTGCACAAAGAACTGCATAGCTGAATGTGGGATGCGGTCAGATCCTTTTGAGGCCTCATGGACGATATTAAGCTTGTAACAATGGGGTCAAAATCTTGCCCCTATCATCATTCCCTGCATCGTCATTAACTGAGCAGTTGCACCATCATCTCCATCATGACTCAGCTTCCACCTACAAGTTGTGAGATTGTGTAGCACGATAACAGAAACCTATGTGCAGGGTCAGCACCATAAAATGTAAATAAAAGCACTATGTGGACACACACGCTCCCATTATAAAAATGATTAGAATTTTAAGGTGGCATCAGCAAAGCATTGAACCAAATGATGGGTACTTCTCAGAAGAGAGTACTGTTCATTGTGGGTAGAACCAGTCAGAGAATAAGCAGTTTGGTAACCACAACCATGGTAAGGTCTTTCTCTGCTGTCTTATAAGATTCTCAGGGTACATGCACTTTAAGGCTTAGAAAGTCCATACCCTTTCTCATGGCCATTCTCTTTTACTCTGTCCTTCCACTATATTTTATTTCTCGTGGTTTTCATTTGTTACAAATTTCATTTGCAATACCTCTCACCCTCCAACTGGGAGATGTGAACCAGTGTCTGTTCATTCCAGATGAGGCACTAATGACTGACTAAAGAAATGACCATATTTACTGTCTAGTTTAGGAAAAAAACTAGTTGAGTAGAGTTAGGTAAGGATCATGGGTGACTCAAAGGCAGCTGTGCCACCCTGGCAAAAGTGACAACTCATGAAAGCAACAGCCTTGAACAATATGCAAGAAAAGTCAGCTGGTCAAGAGGTTTCTCCCTTCAGCAGTTATTCATCATATATAACCTCAGAGGGTTTCATAATTCTTGTATGTTTCAGAAGATTTCTGAGACTTGTGAAATTTGTTTACTTCCTAAGTCTTAAGGATGTTTCTTCAGTTTATAAGAGAGAACAATATAGTCATATCTAAGTTCTTGGGTCTTCTCAAATTTCATATACAAGTCTCTCTTCTCTGAGTCAAATCCTTTTTGCCTTTAACTTCTTATTCTGTGAATAATCTTTGAGTCATTCTGTTGGTAGTATGTGTCAAAACCTTTCCTGAAGGGACAGAACACACACATATACTCACCCCAGATAGGATACTGATGACTGACCAAAGTACAAACACCACCGAAGTCCAACTTTGTGAATCATACATTTTGTTGGGGTTACTTACAGGGGAATGGAGGAACAAATGACTCAAACATAGCTGACTCACCAAAGCCCACGTTGGCATGGGTGACAACTCTCAAAACCAGAAACCTGGAACACACTGTAGAGCCTGCAGGCAACTCAATATGTATTTTCTAGGAGCCACCATTGGCCTGAACCTCATTTAGGTGGTTCAGCTGTTTTCTACTTCTTCCAGGCAGTTGGTCTGGTCTCAGAGTCGTCCTTGCAGTTCAGCTTGTCTGAGTCTTCGTGGGCCCTCCCCTTCTTTCCTATAAGAGGGACTCTTGACTTTTGTTTAATCAGGCTGGGAGGGTTCTAGAAAATCTGGTCATTTTCAGGAACTTCCCAAAGCTATTTTAAGAAGTGTACCTTTCTGTTTAAGGAACTTCCTAAACAATGGAATATTTCAGTCTTGAAAAAAACTATTATATGAAGTTGGGTAACAACTTTTGTCTTTGTTTCCCTGATGATATTGTGCACTAATCAACTTACAGACTCATCAGCTCCACCCATCCCTATCCTAATATATGGGTATTGCTCCTGAATAACTGGCATCACTTCCTAAGGGTTCTTCGTTAACAATGACAGCATTAGCAGGGATGATTACATTGGCATGAGATCCCTCTATACTTTTCTCACCTGCATGAAGCGGTCTTCAGTAATGTAGATGGTTATAGAGTTGACATTGTAAAGGTTCTGAAAAGCTGAAGGCTTCCAAGATCAATATTCCATAGAATCCTCTCAATGAGATCAAATCTGGAATAGATGTAGCCCTAAAGACCCCTTGATTTCACCATCAAGCACACTTTCCATCTTCTTCCTTTTAGCTGACAGGTTCAAACATCGTTCATCTTGCTACATTCATTTTGAAGTATTAATATCATCTTTCTTTTCTATTGACCAGGCTGGAAAGAGAGGGCAGAGAACATCGGGAATGTAGAACAGGAAGTAGGGATCTTTGCAGAGTGTAGCAACTGCAAAGGCAGAAGGCATGCTTGTGTATTTTTCTGAGGGTTTCCAAGGTCAATACTATATTTGCATGTTAAGATGATTAAATATTCTTTTCTAAGATTAGAACTGAAACTATTCTTACATGTTCATGCCTATCCTGGATCCTTGCAAACATGGAATTTATAATGGATGAATGTGAATTTGTTGCAATTAAGAGAATTTGGAAAATGCCATGACACTCAAAAAATGAGATATTGTCATATAACTGGGAGGAATTCTGATCACCTTTCTAGCATTTAGGATTCTGGGTCAGTATTTCCTAAGTATTTCCACAGAACACTGCTACATGCACTACTAATATGATGTAAAGACAAGATGTTTTATATCTAAGTATGTTTCTATACACAAATATAATAAAAAAAAATGCAGGCAGTAGGATTTTACCATATCTGAAGTGTTGCAGGCCATATGCTTGCTTCTTTTCATATCAGTAATTATGGATTTATAGTTTGATAATTTGTCCTATTCCCAGGTGGCCAATAGATTATTTAAAGTACTAGTTCTAGTACAAGCTTTGCATCCTTGGCTTCTCTCTCAACTCTGCGGGACTGTGTGGGTAATTAAAACCTGTAAATAATGCAGGCACAGAATAGCCAATAGCATGCCATTGGCAAAATCCCACTTCAGATCTATCCCTACTAAAAAATTGAATGCCAATCTCATTTAATGGGCTTAGTAATTTTGTATTCAAAAGTGGGAGCATGTCTGAGTTCTAGATAAGGGCATATCAGGAGGGCAATCCTTCTTGGTTCATTATATAAAATGCTGTTTCTGTGGTTCCAATTCAAGACATGTTTGTGGTCTCATTCTTCCAGCCTTTCCATATAGAGATACATGGAATGTTCACTTTGAACAGTGAATGTACATCCCTCAAAAATAACTTTAGTAAATCAAGAAATAACTTCCTAATTAACAAGCAAGTGCATGATAGAGGACAGGCTCAGAGACCCTACCCCTCACTACTGAATTATTGCTACTGATAGACTTTGGGCATTGGAGTTGTTGCCCTCAGTTCTGGACTCTCCTGGTAATGCCACTGGGTTCCAATGGATATGTAAATCCACCACTCCTACTTAAACTAAATGATACAAAACAAAATGTCCTAAATGTGGGGAATAGGTTAGAAAGGGAGAGAAAAGAATTTATAGGTATAGGGGAAAAGCCAAGAGAGTAGGACAAAAGAATATATATGTGCATAAAATTGTCCCACAGAACAAATATAATAAAGCTACTGCAAACAAAGGCAATCTTCAGAATAAAGGGAGGCAGCCTACAAATTGGCGAAGAGTCTGTCAACTGTATATCCTTCACTGAATTAATAAATGAAATATAAACCATAACTCTACCTGCTTTTTAGAGGCCCCACCAGAACCAGGGACCTGAGCTATGACCATACCCCATGCCCTATTCCTACCACTGTCCTCAAAGCACACCCAACAACCAATAAACTACATCAAGTACATCAAGCCCTAGATGTTAAGAAAATTACTTTAAAGCCAATGTTATAAAGATGCTAGATCCCTTAAAGAAGAAATCAATAAATTCCTACATGAAATACAGGAACATATAATCAAACAATCAAAGGAATTTAATAAAACTGTTCAAGACCTGAAAATGGAAATAGAAGCAATAAAAAGACATAAACTGAGGAATTCCTGGAGATGGAAAATCTAGCTAAGCAAAAAGACTACAGATGCAACCATCACCAACAGACTGTAAGAGATAAAGGAATCTCAGACATAAATATATGGTACAAAAACTGATACATCAGTCAAAAGAAAATGATAAATCTAAAAGTTTTAGATACAAAACCATCAGGAAATCTGGGAAATAAGAAAAAAACCAAACTTAAGAGTAAAGGAATAGAAGAAGGAAAAGGTTCTCAGCTCAAAGTCTCAATAAAATATTTTAAACCAAATCATGGGAAAAATTTCTTTTTTTAATCTTTTTTATTATGTTTTATTATTATTATTATTATTAACTTGAGTATTTCTTATATACATTTTAGTGTTATTCCTTTTCGGTTTCTGGGCAAACATCCCCTCCCCCCTCCCCTTCCTTATGGGTGTTCCCTCTAACCCTCCCCCATTGCTGCCCTCTCCCCAACAGTCTAGTTCACTGGGGTTCAGTCTTAGCAGGACCCAGGGCTTCCCCTTCACTGGTGCTCTTACTAGGATATTCATTGCTCCCTATGAGGTCAGAGTCCAGGGTCAGTCCATGTATAGTCTTTGGGTAGTGGCTTAGTCCCTGGAAGCTCTGGTTGGTTGGCATTGTTGTACATATGGGTTCTCGAGCTCCTTCAAGCTCTTCCAGTTCTTAGGAAAATTTCTTAATCTAAACAAAATGATGCCTACAAATGTACAAAAAGCACAGAGCACCAACAAATTGGACCAGAAAAGAATCCTTCTGTCATATAATAATTTAAACAAATTTATTGAACAAAAGAATACTAAAAACTACAAGGACAAGGATCAAGTAACATGTAAGGGAAGATCTATTAAATTGTACCCAACTTTTAAACAGAAACTCTAAAGGCAAAAAAGGGTCCTGGAAAGATACCTCAGACTTTTAGAGACTACCGATATCATCTCAGACTTTCAATCACCATAGATGGAAAAATAATATATTTCATGACAAAACCAAATTTAAACAATATCTATAATTCCAGTCCAACGGATATATACTAAGAAAACTCAACCCAAAGAGGTTAACTACACCTAAGAAAACACAGGACATAAATTATCTTACACTAACAAACCAAAGGAAGGGAGGCAAGCACACACACACACACACACACACACACACACACACAGGGAGAGAGAGAGAGAGAGAGAGAGAGAGAGAGAGAGAGAGAGAGAGAGAGAAGGGGGAGAGAGAGAGACAGAGATAGAGAGAGAGACTGTGAGAGAGAACCACCATCATAAAAATAACAGAGATTAACAATCATTGGTTATTAATATCTCTCAATATCAATGGACTCAATTCCCCAATAAAAAAGGTATAGGCCTAACAGAATGGATGCAAAAACAGGATCCATTATTTTGCTTCATACAAAACACACCTCAACATCAAAAACAACAGACATTACATAGGAGTAAAATGCTGGAAAATGATTTTGCAAGCACAGACACACAGAATCAAGCTAGATAACCATTCTAATATCTTAAAAACAGATCTCAACCCAAATTAGTCCAATAGATGGAGAATAACACCTCCTACTAATCAAAAGAAAAAAAATCCATCAAAGATTTCGTCTGTTTTTTGACTGTCTATGCCCCCAAAACAAGGGCACTAACATTTTATAAAAGAAACATTACTAAAAGCTTACGTCACATTGAATCCCCTCACGTTAATATTGGTAGACATCAACATCCCCTCTCACCATTGAGGAAAGGTTAACCAAACACAAACTAAACATAAAATAATGGAAATAACAGATGTTATCAATCAAATGGATCTAAGAGATATCTATAAAATATTTCACCCAAACACAAAGAATACACCTTCTTCTCAGTACCTTATGAAATATTCTTCATAATTGAGCAGAATTGGGACTGGGAAGGGAGGAGGAAGAGAAACTGTAGTCCTGATATAAAATTAGTGTTAATTAATTAAAATGAAAACAAAAAGTAACTCAAATCTATAAAACATTAAACAAACACCAAAATTTCGGTCATCTGCCAATAAAATAGCACTAAATAGATGGAATGGAGACTTTCTTACAAGGAAGAAATATAAATGTCCTGGATGTATCTGAAGAAATTGTTGCTTCCTCAGTGTGATTGGCTATTCTTGGTTGTCCCCTTGACTATATCTAGAATTAACTAAACCCCAAAATGACTGAACGCATCTTGAGAAATTTTTTGCTTAACTGGATCTCATTTGAGTGGGAAAATGTTTTAATCTTTGTCTTTGAGTTAGAGAGACACCTTTAATCAAAGATATTTAGAGATGGGAAGATTCCCTGTCTAATCTAGGCTGCATCTTCTGCTGACACATACAAAAGGACATGGAAGAAAAGATTTTTTCCTCCCCTCTCTCCTCTCTCCCCTCTCCCCTCTCCCTCTCCCTCCTCTCCCTCTCTCCTTCCTCTCTCTCTCTCTCTCTCTCTCTCTCTCTCTCTCTCTCTCTCTCTCTCTGTCTGCCTGCTTCCTCCCTCCCTCCCTAGCAAGTCCATTCCTTCACTGGCATGAAAGCATACTTCTTTGGGATTCCAGTTTAAACTGAAAGACTAGCTGAGACACCAAGCTTTATGGGCTTAATAATTAGTTTTCTGTTGGATATTTCCATTCATAGGCAGCCACTGTTGAATTAACTGCCGCACAGTCTGTAAGTCATTCAAGTAAATCTACTATCCATATACAAATATATAGAGATTCTTTTTATAAGCTCTGTTACTCTGGAAAGCCTTGACTAATACACTTAGTCATATGAAATATAAATTAAGTTGCTTTGAATATCCATGTATTCTATTCTGAATAGATTTCAAACAGAAATTCAACAAAAGATATTTTCTCAATGGGAATGTAAGCTTATGAAGCCACTATGGAACTAGTGTGGAGGCTTCCTTAACAGTTGAAAGAAAAGAGGAGCAATCTTGTTTGATATACATTTACCATCGTGGATATATACCAAAAACAAAAAAAAGTCAGCAAATCATGAAGATATTTGCACATCTATATTTATTACTGCATTATCCACAATAGTCAATACACAGAACCAGCCTAGATACCCATAATTTGCTAAAGGTTTATGGAAAATGTGAAATATACACACAACGGAATTTTGTTTAGACATAATAATATTTGCATGAAAGTGGATAAAGCTGAATAGTATTGCATTAAGTACAATAATCTAACCCAAATTTTAAAAGACAAATATAGCTTGTTTTCCTGAGTGTGTGTGTGGGGAGGGGGGGTGGGTGTGGGTGTGTTTGTCATAAAGTAGAAAGGAGACTATGAAAGCAGTAGAAGAGGTCTGAAGGAAGGGTATGGGCAAAATCAAAGAGAAATGGGATGGGTGTGACTTGAGAGATGAAGGAAAAACAATTTGTAAGAAGACAGAGCATCCAGATGAGGTTTGAGGGAAAAAAAAAACAGGACAAATAAAAACTAATATAAGGATATTTGTTTGAAAATGTCATAAGTGCAATTATTACTTTACATGCTAGCTAAAAACTAATTAAAGTAATATCAAATAAAATCCCACATATTCAAAAAGCATATTATCTATACATGTGATTTCTACTTTATCTAGCCACCTATACTTTGACTTTCTGTTGTTGGTTTTGTTTTGTTTTTTTAATAGTTTGGTTTTTAAGATTGTTTTGGTTTTCTTTGATGTTGCTTAACTAGTCACCCCTAAAGTCTGTCTGAGTTGTTCTTATATCTGTTATCAATTTCAAAGTCTTTTTCTGTTAGCACCAGGATGGTCTGAAGTAGTCATTGGGCCAGATGGCAGTTGTGATGGATAGTCCATCATATTACCTAGGTGTAGAGTAGTAATCATCAATACCACATTAACCAGCTAGGCTACATCAGGAGGATCAATGGAAATGATCCTTCCAACAGGAAGAAATTGTTTGCAGGTGCAAATAAGCATGAAATAGAACTCGGCTAATGAGTTTCCATTACCAGCTAAATGCATAATCAGATTATTTTGACCTTCCTATGACAGTGACAAATAAAGTATTAGTGATAAATCCTATCATGTGCATGGTCCTTCTTTGAATCATCTGACTCAGTCTATAATGAGCGAATGATTCGATTCTGCTAAAAGTGCATAATTATTAGTACATTCAGGATGAAATATAAAAGTAGCTGAATGCTTCTGAGATCCAAGGCAGCTGACAGAGAAGCCAAAACCATACAGTGGAAAAGAAGTATCTTCAAATAATGGTGCTGGTCCAACTGGCACTCTGCATGTAGAAGAATGTAAATTGATCCATATTCATCACCCTTCACAAAGTTCAAGTCCAAGTGGATCAAGGACCTCAACATAAAACCATGTATACTGAATCTAATAAAAGAGAATGTGGGAAGTATCTTTGAAGGCATTGGTACAAGGGAAATTTTCCTAAACAGAACACCAATGGTTCAGGCTCTAAGATCAACAGTTTATGAATGAGACCTTCTGTAAGGCAAAAGACACTGTCAATAGAACAAAACAGCAACCTACGGAATGGGAAAGGATCTTCAATAATCCTACATCCATTGAGAGGTTAATAATCAAAATATGAAGAACTAATGAAGTTCGATTTAAAACACCCAATTCAAATATAGACAGAGCTAAACAGAATTCACAAACAGGAATCTTTAGAATGACAGAGAAGTACTTAAAATGTTACCATCTTTAGTCGCTAGAAATAAATTAAAATGACCCTGAGAATCTACCTTACGCCAATCAGAATGCCAAAGATTAGACCTTAAGCACCAGTACATACTTGTAAAGGATGTGAAGAAGAGGGGAACACTTCTACAGCAGTTGGGATTGCAAAGCTGGTATAGCTATTCTGAAATCAATCAGCATTTCCTAAAAGAAAAGAATGAAAGAAAAGAAAGAAGGAAGAAAGGAAGGAAGGAAGGAGGGAGGGAGGGAGGGAGGGAGGGAGGGAGGAGGGAGGAGGGAGGAAGAAAAGGTTCTAACTGAAGACCCAGCTATATGACTCCCCGATATACCCAAAAGATGCTCCCACTATGCCCACAAGGACATGTGCTCTACTATATTCATAGCATCCTTATCCCTAATATCCAGAAACTAGAAGCAACCTACATGCCTCCAATCAAGAGATTACAGAAAATGACGTTCATTTACACTATAGAGACAATATTTGTGGCCATTAAGAACAAGAGACATCATTGGCTGTTTTAGGCAAATGGATCAAAACTGGAAAACTCAACATCCACGATGCAACTAGACCCAAAAAGGACACGCATGACGGGAGCCTAGGCCATGGCTAGCTTCCTAAGAGGCTCCACCAGTAGCTGACTGAGACAGATGCAGATACAGTCAACCATTGAACTGAGGCTCAGTGGATCCCTCTGGAAGAATTAAGGAAAGGATAGGAGCGAAGCGGAATGGCAACACAAGGAAGACGACGTAGTGTCCACCAGCCTGGCTCTCGGGGACCTCGAGGTGGGCTGGTTTGGGGCTCCCTAACACATATGGAACAGAGAACTATGGCCTCAGTGCAGGAGAGGATGTACCCTAATCCTGTAGACGTGATGCAGGAAGGGGAGTGCCTGGGGAAAGGGACGCACCCTCTCAGAGGCAAAGGTAAGGGAGGATGGGGTAAAGAACTCTGGGATGAGGGCCTGGGACAAAAGGGGCAGTAGTGGGATGTAAATAAACAAATAATAATTAATAAAGCGCAAACATAACTTGACTCCTCTGGTATAATTTTATATTATGCCTAAAGAGTGAATTTTTCTTTTACTTACAATTCTATTCTATGGTATTTATATATTTATTCATATATGTATATGCATATATTAAAACAAAAAGGAAAAGGAGGCAATCAATTTGAGAGAGTTTGGGGGCTATTGAAAGGGTTGGAGGAAAGGCAAAGGGTGAAGTTATGAATTAAATTTGAGTTTAAATAGTCAATTCAATTTAAAAATAAGGACAGAGGCATTCTTTTTCTTACAGTATCTACATCAGAAAACCTGTAATTGTGAATATTTCTTTTTTATCTTATCATAAAAGTTTTATTAATTCTTGGTGAATTTCATGCAATATAAAAATAAACATCTTTATCTTAAAATCTAGACATTGTTTTGTAAAAGCAATAAAATTGACAAAGTAAATATGTAAACGAGACCAAAATGATAGCAGTACACACCTATGTCCCTAGAAATCCACAGAATCAACTTATTTGCTTGAGGTAACAATGTTGGATATTGACTGAGGCTGCTCTTCTGACTCCCATCATAAGTGTGGTCTCAGCCCAAGGACAAATGTTACCACACAACCACGTTGATCAGCACTTCTTTACAAGTCTTTTCTCAACCCATCTAAGACATGATTTAATAAAAAATTATATATTCCATGTTTTTAAATCTCTTTGTGCCATACTTTACAATTTTTAATATGAAGATTATGAAATTCAAAAAACATGGTATATAGTGGTACAAATCTGCAATTCTGGCACTTGGGGCCAAAGTAGGAAGAATGGTGATTTGAAAATGTGGGCTACAACCAAACTAGGTAAGATGGATGAAACAAAGAAGTGCAGGCCGACAGGAACCGGATGTAGATCTCTCCTGAGAGACACACCCAGATTACAGCAAATACATAGGCTAATGCCAGCAGCAAACCACTGAACTGAGAACAACGGGACCCCCATTGAAGGAATCAGAGAAAGGACTGGAAGAGTTTGAAGGGGCTCGAGACCCCATATGAACAACAATGCCAACCAACCAGGGGACTGGTTCCACTACCCAAAGTCTATACATGGACTGACCCTGGGCTCCAACCTCATAGGTAGCAATGAATAGCCTAGTAAGAGCACCAGTAGAAGGGGAAGCCCTCGGTCCTGCCAAGACTGAACCCCCAGTGAACGTGATTGTTGGGGGAGGGTGGTAATGGAGGAGGATGGGGAGGAAAGCCCCATATGAGCGGGGGAGGGAGAGGTTAGAGGGATATTGGCCGGAAGCAGTAGAGGGAATAACAATCAAAATGTAAATAAGAAATACTCAAGTTAATAAAGATTAAAAAAAGAAGGAAGAAAAGAAAATGTGGGCTACATATCCTGGGCTACATAGCAGGAAAACAAATAACAACAATGATAATATAAACAAAAAGTCAAAATGGCAGGAGGCCAATAATAGTAATTCTTATTTCTTGTTCTCAGAGATGGAGAGATGGCTCAGCATTAGAGAGTATTTGCCATTCTTGCAGCATATTCATTTGTTTTCCAGCACCAATGTTGGTGGCTAATGTCTGACTATAACTCCAACTCCCAGGGATCCAGTGTCTTCTTTTGTTGGGAGCGATGCCCTTGAAACCCTCCATTATTGATGCTAATATTATGGTTAGAGTTAAGTATGATTGCGTTCATGGAAAACCCCCAGCCAGCTGCAGAAGACTAATACAAATCCGGTGGTCAGGATGAATAATGATATGATAAAGTTGTGACCTTGCTGAGAAATACATCTGACGTCAGGATGCCCAATGTGATGACCTGGAAACTTTCTGAGAAACCAACATCCTGTTGACATCAGCTGACCACACAAATACTGTGTCCTCGGCCTGTGTAAATGTTTCCCACTTCCCCCTCTCTCTGTTACCCCTGTTATGGTATAAATTCAGCCTTGGGAAAAATAAAATTGTCGCCTTGATCAGACTCTTGTCTTGTCCTTCTTTGTGTCTCTTGGAGTAAAAAGCATTACTTTAGCCATCTCTAGATTTTTGACCACCTAGTGACCATCAGATGCCATCATTTTTTAATAGTGTCTAACCATGGATCCCTGGCTCTTCTGGAAAATACTATGCAAACAAGGTTGCTTTTAAACTCACAGATATCTGCCTGCCTGTGCCTCTTAGTGCTGGGATTAAAGGCATGGAACACCATGCCCAGCAAGATCCTTTCTTCTTAACATTATTTACTACTTGTCTTATAAGTAATGCACCCTGAATCAACTCTTGCAAGGCCTAATATGACACCCACAACCTTTCCTTGTCCTCCCCATCACTTCTTTGATGTAGACTTCTATTTCCTTTCAGTCTGTATAGGATCCATGCACCTCGGTTCATCTGAGAGCTGCGTGACAGACTCAGGTAAGAACAAAGACCTCACTAATGTTTCTCTATGGAACTCTCATGAAAACACTATATAAAGGTAAGGCAGAGTGACTCAGAATTCTATGGAGTTAATCGTTCAGATATGTGTGATATGGCCTTTATCATATGTGATAGTCTCACAGTAGACATGAGCGAATGATCTTCAAACTATCAATATAGAGACTAGAGGGAAAGCTTGGTGGCTTTAAAGAAGCTTTCAATAGAAGGTGAATATGACATGGCTTCCATTTGTGGATGACACGACTGATTCTCTTAGCTATAGTGCTTTTCAGTTCAGGTAGCTAGGCTTTCCACTAAGCACAGAATGTGCAGTACATGAGTGTTTCCTTCATTATTCAATGAATTATTGATCCTGAGCTACATAGCAGGAAAACAAATAATAACAGTGATAATATAAACAAAAAGTCAAAATGGCAGGAGGCCAATAATAATAATAATTATTATCTCTTGTTCTCAGAGATGGAGAGATGAATCATCAATGCATCTCTTAGCTTCTGTTTCCCTGTATAACAATCCTGAGTGGTGATCATTGTTGTTCTGACTTTTGCCATTTTATTTATAAATTCTGTGTTTGTGGGGATGGTAGTGTGAATGCCCAAAAGTACTGGTGCCCATGGAAACCAAAGGTGTCAGAACTCCATGAAGCTGGAGTTACAGGCAGCCAACACGGATGCTGGGAACTGTACTTGTACCCTTTACAAGAGTAGAACAGG